>NC_135433.1:39091103-39108603 GCF_051991255.1 Vanacampus margaritifer | reverse complement strand
TTTGGGGGGAAACGGGTGGAGGAAAGCCTTGGCCAGCTGTAGTGAAAGTTTCAAGCAGATCTAGTTAGCCTAATGACTAATTTTGGCCCGTAGATGGCAGCGATGACTCTCTTTTGACAAGATTGGGTAGGCATCAGTAGAAGACGAGAGGCGGAGCTAGAGGGGACAATGGCTGGGGATGGGAAGCGAAAATGGCGACCGGTTGCAAGCAGCTCACGCTTGAGCATTTTTTTCAAAGACGAAAAGCATCGACCAGTGCTAAAGAGCACATTGATGACGACGATGATGATGATGGTGGCTCCGAGGTTGACGCCGAAGTTGGAAGCGTTGACGACAAAGATGGAAGCGTTGACGCGGCGGCTATGACCACGTCATAAAGCCTCACCGGCTAGCGATGCTAACACCGGAAAACGCGGAGCACAACCGAGTACTTCTGCACAGGCGGACGTTCAATCGGACGATGAAGAGTACCCCGAGTCCAATGCATATTCATCGGAGTAGTGGGTACAGTCTGCTACTTGCTATTCCCCGGAAAAAAAGGCTGTCAAGAAAGTGTAACGTCTGCACGCGAAAGGGGCAATCGCAGTGAAATGAATCTGTTGTGCAAATCCTGCTCCGTCTCCTTGCACGCAGGGGAGTGTTACAAAAAGAAAAACTGTATTTGAAACATCCACATAATTGTAAATAGTACCACATTTGCACACATTTGTAAATAGTTTGCGAAATTGTTTTGTCAAATTGTTACACTGTTGAATGTAAATAAACGTATTTTGCAATCTAAAAACACTTTTTCATTGTTGGTGGTGGTGGTTTACAGAAGTAAAGCACTATATAGGTGTTTGTGGCATCATTCATGGACAAAAAGAAGTGTACAATTCACTAGAGTGCATGAAATAACATCGTTTCACAAAAAGCTTGTTTTCTCCGTTTTTTGTTTCAAAACAGAGCATTTTGGTGAAAGTAACCATTTTCTATTATTGATGACTGAAAAACGGAATAAGGTAGAAACAAACTTTTTTCTGATGAAAGATGAGAGTTCAATCTTTCATTTGGTAGTATGTGTGTTTCCATAGTCGAAACACAACATTTTCTGTGGACCTTGAAAGATCAGTCAAAATGCTTAAATCGGCTGGCACTGGCGGCATCCCGTTTCTGAAAACGTCTGGCAGTCAAAGAGTTAAGAGCTATCTAATCTTTAAAATGAAGTAACTTGTAAAATACACCTTGACCCCAGTCTCCACAAAATATATCTTCTTCTTCTCTCCCTTTTGTTTTTTCCCTTCAGGGTTCGCCACAGCGAAACACATGTATTATTAAATTAAATTATTAAATTAAATTATTACTGCTAAATTTTTGACTTGGACATGTCTGCTGCGTTGTGACTGGAATTCCCCCAGTATGGGCTTTTAAGGGGCGGTCATTAATCGCGTGTTTAAAAAAATTGTGGTGTTAAAGAAACTTTAAATTAACTCAAAATTAACGCACCCCTAATATTTATAATCTTCCACCTACGAAGGATTCATCATTTATGCTGATTCCTTCTCCACAAGGTACCCATTCCCATGACGGCAGACTTGGATCCTGTGTGCATGCTGACTGACGATGCCATGGTAGCCCAGTGGAACAATGAAGGCTTGCCAGGAGACGAAATGTCCACCCAGAATGCCACCATCCACACTAATTGTGAGTGATGATGCATAAAGATTCACTTCACTGTTACCACAGTCACCAATGCAACTATAGGAATCTATTCATTTGCTTTTTTGGCTCTACAGATGTCCATGAGAGACACAATGAAGTCAAAAAGATGTTCCATGTCTTCTTCTTCTTACCAACAGTGTAAAAAAAAAAATCGAATAAAATCTGTGGCTAATAAATGAATGTGATTTGTGTTTTGCTTGAGGTGAACGCTGGCCTCTCCTCATCGACCCTCAGCTGCAGGGCATCAAGTGGATCAAGAGTCGCTATGGCAACGGCCTCAAGGTTGTCAGTCTGAGTCAAAAGGGGTACGTTTGATTAAACCCTCTTCTTTGCAGGACCTACAGCAAATCCTGCAATAGTTTGACATCACGATTGATTGCTCAAACCTCTTCCACTTGTTGCTTCAGTTATGTGGATGTGATCGAACAAGCTGTTGTGGCTGGAAATACCGTGCTCATCGAGAACATAGAGGAGACAATTGACCCGGTTCTTGACCCGCTTTTGGGTCGACACACAATCAAAAAGGGCAGGTAAGAAATCACATGGTTGTTGTGACTGCATGCCTTTGCAGTTTTTTAAAAAGAAAATAAATCAGTCCAATATCTACAATTTGCCGTTTTGAACTTGTATTGCAGTTGTATCAAGGTGGGCGACAAGGAGTGCTTCTTTCATCCTGGCTTCAGACTCATCCTTCATACCAAATTGCCCAACCCTCACTATAAACCAGAGATCCAGGCCCAGACCACCCTTATTAATTTTACTGTGACCAGGGACGGACTAGAGGACCAGCTCCTTGCTCAGGTTGTCAACCAGGAGAGGCCTGATCTTGAGAATCTCAAGGTACCTTGTGTTGAATCCTTTACAAAATCCCCCATTGGTGCTTCTACAGAAAGTTTTTGTTTTGTTTTTCACTTCTAACAGAGCGAGCTGACAAAGCATCAGAATATGTTTAAGATTGAGCTGAAACTCCTGGAGGACGAGCTGCTGACTAGGTTGTCTGCAGCGGAGAGCAACTTTCTGGGCGACAATTTGCTGGTGGAGAAGCTAGAGAGCACTAAGCACACTGCTGCTGAGATTGAGATGAAGGTATTTGTTGGGAAATTTTCCATAGCGCTTGTTCCCATTCAGGTTACTGGTAAACTGGACCGATCCTTTGAGTGAGAGAAAGATGAAATTCTCAATTGTGCTTCAGTTAATCGGAATCGCAATAGTGATGACATAAAAATTAAAATCAATTCAGATCAAATTAGAATCATCTACAGTATGATAGGCCAAGTATGTTAAAACGCACAAGAAATGTGCCTTTGATAGTTGGACACACTCTAGTACGGCAGCAAAAAAGCCACTATGACTAAATATGCTTTTAGGTCATAAACATAAAAGTAGAGAGCGCGGGTGCGTCGTCATTTTCATGCCGGGGTAAGTAAGTCTAGTTTAGTGTATTTGGGACCAGGCCGACAAAGATGCAGCCCTCCCGTTGTATCTGGCAATTTGGTGACAAAAAGTAGACGTATGTAAAGTATGTTAAAGGGGAAGTCAACCTTAAATATTTATTGACAATAATATTGTATGTGACCTAACTAGTGTATTACAATATTACATTTGTGGATTATTAGTTTTGCAGCAAAATCCAGCTGTTTTTATCCATCTCAGGGAGTGGCCATTTTGCCACTTGTCGACTGAAGCTGACATCACAATTGCTCAGGGCTCAGGTAACGACCAATCACAGCTCACCTGTTTTCTGAAGCTGAGCTGTGATTGGTTGTTAGCTGAGACCTGAGCAACTGTGATGTCATTTTCATGGGACTGCAAGTGACAAAATGGCCGCCTTCTGATATTGGTAGAAACTGCTGGATTTTGTTGCCTAACTCATATTCCACTAACTCAATATTAACCAGAATACTGTATTTAGACTAGCGGGGATAGAACATAGAACAGATTATTGTCAATAAAAAAAATTTGGGTTGACTTCCCCTTTAACTCATTCACTGCCATTGACACCTATAGACGTCCAAAATTAATTTAAACTATTTCTATTAGCTTAACGTTTTTTTCCATTTTTGTTAACAAGAGTGTGAAAACCTAAATTTTTTTGATTGTACATTTAGAACAGATATAGAATTTGTGATCGTGAATTAACTAGTGAAGTCATGCGATTAATTACAATAAAAAAATGTAATCGCCTGACGCCCCTAATTTTTAATAATCTTTTTTTTAATCGCGTCAGGCGATTATTTTTTTTAATTGTAATTAATCACATGACTTCAATAATTAACTCACGATTCATCACAAATTTTTATATCTGTTCTAAATGTACAATATATATATTTTTTTAGGTTTTTACACTCTTAATAAAAGTGGAAAAAAAGTGTAAAACTAATAAAAATAGCTCAAATTAATTTTTTACATCCATAGCCGTCAATGGCAGTGAATGAGTTAAGAATACTGGGGGAAAAAATCATCAAACTCTGCTCACTAAAAATCCAAATCAAACAACATCCTTCCCAGGTGGTGGAAGCGAAAGTCAACGAGGTGAAGATAAACGAAGCAAGAGAGCATTATCGTCCGGTTGCTGTCAGAGCGTCACTGCTCTACTTTATCATGAACGACCTCAACAAGATCAACCCCATGTACCAGTTCAGCCTGAAGGTAACCCGAGATGCCGCGTCACGCGCTCGGCCACCGCCAACAGGAAACCTTCCTGCGTCCTCAGGCATTCAACGTGGTCTTCCACAAAGCAGTGGAAATGGCGGAGGCCTGCGAGGACGTGAGCAGCAGAGTGAAAACGCTTATAGATTGTGTCACCTACTCCACCTTCAACTTCATCAGCATGGGGCTGTTTGAGAGAGACAAGCTCACTTTCACTGCACAACTGGCCTTCCAGGTATGTGCGCGCTTGTGTCTGAAGGTTTGTCATTGGTGACGATAATCTCCCTGGCCGCAGTTGCTCCTGATGAGTAAGAAGATAGATGTGCGCGAGCTTGACTTTCTGTTGCGCTTCAACATCGACCACTCTTACGTCAGCCCTCTGGACTTCCTCTCCAATGCTGCATGGAGCGCCATCAAGGTACGGAGACGACCTCATTGAGAAAAAGTGGACACAATTTCTCAATGACTGCAGGTCTATACAAGTTTCCTTAAATCAATGTACGAATGTATACGTTTGCTTGTGATTGTCTATTAATGTTTTTTGTACTTTTTGTCAAACACTCTAAGATGCAACAACATGCCAACAAAACTTTGTCTTAATAGAAATTGGTGTCAAGGAAGTATGTTGAAGTGATACTTTTTTTAGCCAAGTGGCACTCGCACCTTTCCGCTATTTGGAGCAGGGTTCAGTACCGTTTCTGATTGTAACAGTATCCGGGTCACTGCACCAATTGAAAAGCATAGGGAGGATGTTTGCTGGTTGTTTATCTTTAATGCTTGCCTAAATTAACATTGACTACCAGAAGACTGCATATTGTCAGTTGAACTATTTAATGGATGCTAAAAAGATCAACAGATGGCCATGGAGATTTTTTCTGCCAGATGCAGAAGGTCCAACGCCCTGTCAAATGATTGCTGTTCTTATTATACTCTCTTGGCCACCTCAACACAGGCTTAGGGTTCCCTAGCCCTAAACCAAGAGTGCCGCATCGATAAAGAAGGCCAGGTAAAAGCAAGAGAAAGGTCACAATAATTTCACGACCTAGCTTGAGTTACGAATTGCTAGCAATTGTGTGTGGCAAAGAGGCCTAATCTAACAGTTGTTCACATTTAAGAGCTGAAAATTCTCCCTACGCCACTTGGAGAGTGAATGGGTCTTGTAAAAAATGGGATTAGCTATTAATTGACTTCAAGCTGTAAATGTCGATGGAGTAGTATTAGTAGTAGATTAGTTGACCCTCTACTGCAGGGTTCACCAATTCTGGTCCTCGAGGTCCAGAGTCATGCTCGCCTGGCAAGGCACACCCACTTTCTTTTTCAAGAAAGTGGGTCTGGACAGGTGCCCATAGACACCGGCTCTGGACGAAAACAGGCCGGCCAATCAAATTTGTCTATTTGCGTGATGTCGTCTTCGTGAGCAATGTCACTCTTCACCAGGGTTATTTTAGTTAACGAAAACTAACGAAAAAACTCAAATAAAAAAAAAAAAATTGTTAACGACATAAAATGAAAATTAAAATGCTTTTTTTTTTTTAATAAAACTAACTGAAACTACATTTTATGTTTACAAAGCTAACTAAAACCAACTATAATTATAGCATTAAGTGACGTAATCTAGCAACAGCCAATAGAAAAGTACCTTCAGATGATGTCGCTCCTAGGCTACAACGAAATGCAACACTAGGTAAGAAATTAGTTACTTCTCTCATTTTACCATGGTGTTTATTAAATATTGCGCACAAGCATATGTGGCCAGGTGCTAGCTAGCTAGCTTGCTCATTTACCTGCTAGGGAGCTAGCTAGCTCAGTGGCTGAACTGTGGCAGGGTTTACTTTCTGGACCTGGATTTGCCACTTCTTCGTACAAGTAATACACACTCAAAAAAATAAAAAAAATAATGCAGAAACTAACTAAAACTAAATATTTTTGAAACAACGAAAACTAATAAAAACGAACAGAACCACCCTGAAAATTAATTAGAACTAACTAACTAAAAAAAAAAAAACAATACTCAAAACTAAATAAAAACGACACGTCACGTCCGCTCTTCGCTCATTGCTTCATTCCACTGTCTGTTAGCTTAGGTTTGCCTCTCCTCCGAAATGCGACTGATAAGGCGGTTGACCAGACTCATTCTCCGGAAAAGCCGCGAGTGAGTCTGGATTTCCAGGCTCGAGTCCTGCAGGTTTTTCCACCCACGAGCAGACCTGATTCATATAATCAGCTCAGCATGCCTGATAATGATCCTGATCTTTAGTATCACTTGGCATCATTAAAATTTTCATTAGAATGACTTTTTGTAATGCTTTTATTTATTTATTTTCTAACTACTGTTAATTTCATTAACAAAAACTAAATAAAAATATTTTTGCCAACAACACACATTTCTCACATACGGATGAAAACTAGACTTAACTAGACAAAAAAACCATTAATAAACAATAATGGGACTGAATCAGTATGCATTTCCATTGACTGATAAAGACGAGACGAAAATGTAGTTGACTTAACGACTGTATGGACTAAAATCTCTGAACATTTTAGTTCACAAACAAAGACGAGACAAAAAGTATGATTTTCTAAAATGTCTCATTTAATCTGTCACTAACGCACAGTGACACACCCCCTTCCAAATCTGCAGCTTGCGAGTGCAACGTGCACAAACACATGGGACAGACAAGAGGTGGATTCACAGTGAAAACTAAAAAAATTTTTAAAATAAAGCATTAGGCTACTGGCAGAAAGAGAAGATGCGAAATATGGACACATTATCGCTACAATGAAGTGGAGAAAAACCCAATGCTTGACAAGGTAGCTGGAAAAGAACACAACAAACCTGAAGAGACACCTCACAGTTCACCACAAAGTAATTGTGGTCAATTAATAAAAAGTTTGGTAGTGGTTGTTTATAATGGGACATTAATTCAACAGCTATAATGTTCCAACAGTGTTAATCAGACCGCTAACTAATTTATTAGTTTGTAGCATGGAGTCAGAATAGCCACTTGTTGATATACTGTAATTGTATGTGAAGTTGTTTTAAATCAAAAAAAATGAGAGGAAAATTGAGGCGAAGTAGTTTTAGATCTGAAATGTTCAACATAATCTGATAACAAAAACATATACAGGGGTAAAATGATTGCGCTGACTAAAACTAGACTAAAATGTTGACAGTTTTTGTTGACTAAAGCTAGACAAATAAAATTAGGATTTCTTATAGTTGACTAAAAGGTGACTAAATAAGAATGGGATGAGGTTGACTAACTATGATAAAAAATAAAATAAAAACTAACACGTATGATTGAAACTGGACTAAAACTGAGGCTAAATATTAAGATGGCTGATAAAATTAACAGTATTGCTAACACTACGCTAGAAAAGGCCATTTTAATTTTAGATCCATAAACTCAACCTTTGTTTTGCATAGGTGATGAGTTTCACTGATGAGTTTCGGGGTCTGGACCGAGATATTGAAGGCTCTCCTAAGCGCTGGAAGAAGTTGGTGGAGTCCGAGTGTCCCGAGAAGGAGAAGTTCCCTCAAGAGTGGAAAGGGAAAAGCTCGCTGCAGAAACTCATCATGATGAGAGCTCTGAGACCTGACCGCATGACATATGCTGTCAAGTGAGGATCTTTTCTATGGAATACAGAATATTATCCAGTCTGGTTCCCTCTTGATACTCCCTGGTCTTATCAAATACAATTTTCTGATTCCATTGTAGGAACTTTGTTGAGGAGAAGCTTGGGGTGAAATATACAGAAGGTCGTAAAACAGAATTTGCTAAGTCTTTCAGAGAAAGTGGTCCAGCCTCTCCCATGTTCTTCATCCTCTCTCCAGGAGTGGACCCACTTAAAGATGTGGAGTCGCTTGGTATAACACCGGAAGTGCATAGACGTACGGTAAACAAGTGTAAAACAGACGTGCACTTATTTCTGTACTTCTTTTGCTCGTTAGGGAGAAAGTTGAGCTTCACCATCGACCTTGGCAAACTTCACAATGTGTCCTTGGGACAGGGGCAAGAAGTGGTGGCTGAGGTTGCCATGGAAACCGCGGCAAAGGAGGGTCACTGGGTGATATTGCAGGTCCACTTTCTGGACTAACATATGATTAACAATACATACACAGCACTTTTGTTTTGAATCCCACTTTCTCACAACTAATTTAATGTAACCTATTTTCGTTGATCTTAGCTTAACATAACATAATGTAATGTTTTTAGCAGTGAACAATATTATCCATATTTGTGCAGAACATTCATCTGGTTGCTCGCTGGCTGGGCTCGCTGGAGAAGCTTTTGGAGCGTTACTGTGAAGGCAGTCATCCTGACTACAGGGTGTTTATGAGCGCTGAACCTGCGGCAACCATCCAGGAGCACATCATCCCGCAGGTACGTGCGGCAAGTGTCATAATATAAGTCACAACATTAGGTACACAATCCAATATCATTAATATGTTTGTCACAATATCAATATAAAACGTGCTTGCTAAGGATTTTTTGTGTAGGTTGTCAGCCATCAAGGTCATTGTAATCCGCAACGGTTGAATCTCGAGGGCTCTTCTTGTTTGGTTTTCTTGCTTTCCAAAAAAGTAATTTATACAAAGATAACAATGCTTCTGTTCGACTGACATTGTGAGAGTGCTATTAATTTGACTGCATTCTAATGTTTTGTTTTTGACAGGGCATTCTCGAAAATGCTATCAAGGTCACCAACGAGCCACCAACAGGAATGCATGCTAACTTGCATGCAGCACTGGATAACTTTGACCAGGTCAGTGTCTGCCATGCTTTCGAATAAATTAGGGCTGAATGATTTAGAAAAATAATCAAATCCCCCTCAATATAACAATTGGGATTCAGTTTTTGTCAAGGTCCTCCAAACACAAGTAAAAAAAAAAATCTGTATTTCTATCAAGGTCATTTTAGTTAACTAAAACTAACTATATTACAGAAGCGTATTGCATTCACTTGGGGGAAAAAAACTCCTGTTTTTCTGACTAATTTTTGGGGGAGCTTTGTTTTTTTGAGTATTTTTTTCTGTTTTTCAGAGTATTTTTTTCTGTTTTACTAAATATTTTTTTCTGTTAAAAAAAGTTAAGAAAAACAGGCTGAAAAAAATTGTTCAGAAAAACAGGAGGAAAAAAATACTCAGAAAAACAGGGGATAGGAGTCGGCGGATTATTCAAAATTTCAAAAATTATTTAAAAAAACAGGGGAAAAAATTATTCCAAAAAAATATATATATATACATATATATTCCGAAAAACAGAGCTGGTGTTCTGTTTTTTGGATTATTTTTTATTTTTTTTTTACCTCTGAACTCCAAGAGACTTGCAGACTCGCTAATAGCGGAAGCGGACGCTTTCCCGCATACCTCCATATGCAATAAAATGGTCATGTTTACTTACTGGCTCTCAATAAAGGAATGAATGTGTATACTGTATTGTGGTTTGTTCTCTAATCTCTGAGGGAAAAATATTCTGAAAAACTGAAAACAAAAATATTCAGAAAAACAGAAAAAAATATTTTATAAAACAGGGAAAAATTACTCAGAAAAACAGAAACAAATATTCAGAAAAACAGGAAAATATTTTTTTAAACTGATTTTTTTTTATTAAAAATAATATATATATATATATAAAAATAAATATATATGAAAAATATTCAATAAAAACAGAAAAAAAATACTCCAAAAAAATAAAGCTCCCTCTAAAACGTATTTTTTTTCTCAAGTGAATGCAATACGCTTCCGTACTAAATAACTAAAACTAAAATTTAAAAAATATTTTCGTTAACGAAATAAAACGCTTTAAAAATGCTTTTAAAAAAACAAAAACTAACTGGAACTATATTTTCATGAAACAATGATATGTAAACATTGGGGACATTGGAGACTACACTTCTTAAGCACTGAACTTATCTAGACAATAAATAAATAAGTAAATAAAATGTAGTTATATCCATACAATTTTAAGTCTACCGACTAACCAAAATGAATGAGGGTCCTAAAAGTTGCATCTTTTTTTTCCTCCCTTGTGTTGTGAGCCAGAGTTTGAATTCGGAAAATCCAGCAAGCTTGGTCATAGAATAAATTAAAACTCATAAGTCAAGGTGAACCGTAATAGCCAAATGATGCCATTTATTTAGTGTGTCATTTCTTGTCCAGGGCATCCTGGACCAGTGTAGCCGCGAGCAGGAGTTTAAGACCATCCTATTCTCTCTGTGCTACTTCCACGCCTGCGTGGCCGAGCGGAGGAAGTTCGGACCCCAGGGATGGAACAGGAAGTACCCTTTCAATACTGGAGACCTCACCATATCAGTGAATGTCCTCTACAACTATCTGGAGGCGAATGCACAGGTGTCGCTTCTGTACGTCTCAGAGATGCTAATGAGGAGTTACATGTGATGATTGTGTTCATGATGAAGGTGCCATGGGAGGACCTGCGCTATCTTTTTGGTGAGATCATGTATGGGGGACACATCACTGATGACTGGGACAGAAGACTCTGCAGAACATACCTAGAAGAATACATGCAGACCAACCAGGTTGGCTTGTAAACCTTACTCACAACCAGGTAGAGTAACAACTCTGATATCAAAGCAAGCACTGTTTTGTTTTGTTTTTTATCTGCAGTTTGACCGGAAGCTAGCATTAGCTCCAGGATTTTTGGTTCCGTCCAACCTGGACTACAAGGTAAGCTGTTCAGGAAACAGTGTTGAATATCCATCGGCAGCAGCTGAAGTGGGGAAGCCCAGACTTATCGGACTTATCAGACTTACCAGGCATATCGTCTCATTGCCATTGAGACAGCCTCGATCGTTACTGAGGAAAGATGGTGGAAATAAGGAAGCTCATTATCAAGCCGTAGTTCTTCATCCAGGGGAAATGTCCTGATAACGAATATTTTGGGCGCAGGTTACAACCATTAGGTCTGAATTTGAGTGTTTAGCTTCAATTAGCCACTTTAGGACCGCTATATACTGCGCAATGTCAGTCAAAGAGCACACAAGTTGCTACAGAAAAAAAGGTCTAAAATAAAGACAAAAACGGGGATAAATTGAAATTCGGGACTCGCTCTCATTCACTTGAATGGACTCATTCCAAGGAGGCGTCCTAATCTGGCTCCTCTCAATGCGGCTCGACTCGGACCCCCGCCCGGATGACTGATCTTGTCGCCCTATCTGTAAAGGCGCGCCAGGACACCTTGTGGAGAAAACTCATTTCAGCCACTCGTGCCCACCAACTTGTTCTTTTGGTCACGACTCACAGCTCCTGACCACAGCTGTGGGCGGGAACATAAATCGACCGGTAAATTGAAACTTCTTCACTACATTGAGTGATGCAGAGTCCGCATCACTGCAGACTCAGCAATGGCCCGCATCTCATGCTCCAATATTTGACTTCACTCATGAACATGTCCACAACAACCATCTT
Source organism: Vanacampus margaritifer (assembly GCF_051991255.1). Classification (NCBI taxonomy): domain Eukaryota; kingdom Metazoa; phylum Chordata; class Actinopteri; order Syngnathiformes; family Syngnathidae; genus Vanacampus; species Vanacampus margaritifer. The sequence continues at coordinate 39,096,822 of NC_135433.1, read as the reverse complement.
ATCCTCCATCCTTTCTCAATTGAGGATCATGGCCTCAGATTAAGAGATGCAGATTTTTCTCTGTCCTTGTAAATGTCCCCCATCAAACTGTATTGGGTTGTCTTCCAGGGTTACCACAACTTCATAGATGAAATGCTGCCCCATGAGAGTCCTGTCCATTATGGGCTGCACACCAACGCAGAAATTGACTTCCTGACCGTGACGTCAGATAATCTTTTCCACACGCTGCTGGAGTTGCAGTCTCCTGATGCTGTCATGGGGGAAGGGGCCTCTGGGACCCTGGAGGAGAAGGTAATGACACCAAGTATGGTACGATTGTTTCCTTTTTTTTTTAATTCTTTTTTTTTTATAATACATGTATCTTTATATATATATATATATATATTTAAAAAAAAATGCCCATATATATATATATATATATATATGGGCATTTTTTTATTTTATTTTTTTAGTTTAGGGTTAGGGTTTCCTATATTTATTTATTTATATTTTATTTGTATTTATTTTTACCACAACTTCAGGTGAAAACAGTGTTGGATGAAGTTCTGGAAAAGCTTCCAGAGCAGTACAACATGACAGACATCACCGCCAAGACAGCTGAACGGTCTCCTTACATCCTGGTTTGCTTCCAGGAGTGTGAGCGCATGAACATGCTCATCGCCGAAATACGGCGCTCGCTCAAGGAGCTTGACCTGGGGCTGAGAGTAAGCTGAAACCTCACTCACGGCTTTGTGCCGGTTTTGTTCTGTGTAATCGCGTCGTTTTTTTTTTTGTCAAGGGTGAGCTTGCAATCTCCCCCGAGATGGAGAAGCTCCAGGCGGCTTTGTTTCTTGACAACGTCCCTGACGCTTGGACCAAGCTGGCCTACCCGTCTACCTACGGCCTCGCCATATGGTAAGCCTTGAGATAAAGGTGACTCGATTTATAATGAATTAATTATGATGCACAAACAGTTTGCATTCTATTACTTAATGTTTTTTTTCATATAAAGTATGCATTGTATATGGAGGGCTGTTAATACAATATTTTTGGTGAGTGGGCTGGAATGGATTAATAGCATTTCCATTCATTTCAATAGGGAAAGATGATTTGGATACACGTTTCGAGTAACGGAATGGGTTAAACTTGTATCTCAGGGCATCATTGAATGGTCGAATTGTGTTAAAATCAATTTCAGTAATCAACAACATATTGGAAAGCAATTCCTTGCCCTCCTTTGCGACTTCAATGAATAACAATGAAGCAGATTACTGTATGCATGGCACATTTCATGTCTCACAAAACAGTAGATAGCAAATAACACATCCTTCCACAATTAGCAAAAAAATCTACACTTTTTTTATTATTGCCTATAGTTGTGACAAAAATGATGCCAAAGCACTACTTTTACATTAGGCAGAACTTGCCGTCGTCTTGTGGCCAATTTAGGTAATTTCAGAAAGAGCACAAACGCAGCCACAAAATACTCACAAACAAAAAGAACACTGTACAGAGTGTCTGTCAGGTTCAGTCAACCTAGAACATTTAATAAACAACACACATGGAAGGAAGACAAGAGACTTTTTGCTCGCGAGGAGAATGGACAGAGATGTGCACAGTTATCTCCTACCGCTCTGAAGCACATTCTCCCGAGCCCTCTCTTTTTATTTTTTTTGCGGGCGTTCCCTAGTTACACAGCCGTTGCTGCTCTAAAGGAGAGCACAGCAGCAATATTAAAACCACCAAGTTCAACAGTTCAACAGTTCAACCGCAAAATGTTCTAGTCGCTCTCTTGTGATAAGGGCACAGTTCTTGTATTTGAAGCTGCAAGAGCATGAGTCGTGCTTTGCGATACTGTACGTAAGAGTAAATATGGGATAACTTATGTACATTTATTCTAACAGTGTCAATATAAGATATATACAATATATAAAATACAGTCATCCTAAAATTAAAAATTACATGCATTTGGGATGACAGCATTTCTGATTATTTTTATTTTTGATATTTATTATTTCATGGGATCCAAATGGGTGTGTACTTTAATTTATTTAATGTATATCGTGTGCATCACCGCTCAGAGATTGCAATACCGTGGATGTTGTTTTTTTGTGCGTGCGTGTGTGTGTCAGGTACAATGACGTGTTACAGCGTTGTAAAGAGTTAGACAGCTGGACTCAGGATCTGTCACTACCCACTGTTGTGTGGCTTAGTGGACTCTTCAACCCACAGTCCTTCCTCACTGGTAATGCACATTCATACCGTGAGCAAACCTGCATTTAGTATTTTATTTCAAAAATGTGATTTATTTTTTTTCTTGATCTTTAGCCGTGATGCAGAGCTTGGCCCGTAAGAACGAGTGGCCCCTGGATAAAGTCAACCTGACTGTGGACGTGACCAAAAAGTTCAAGGAAGAGTTCAACCAGCCTGCAAGAGAGGGGGCTTATGTTTATGGACTCTACATGGAAGGTAGTTGCCTACAACATGGATCATCTTCCTTTAATGGCCTTCACTAATTGGATGATCGTTTTCTGATGTTTTTGTAGGGGCCAGGTGGGATACTCAGGCCGGGGTGATCACAGAAGCATGTTTAAAGGAGCTGACCCCGGCCATGCCCGTCATCTCTGTCCGAGCTGTTCCCAACGACCGCCAGGAGACCAGGAACATCTACGAGTGTCCTCTCTATAAGACCAAGATCAGAGGGCCCACCTATGTTTGGACTCTGAGCCTGAAAACAAGGGAACGGCCTGCCAAATGGGTCCTGGCCGGAGTGGCTTTGCTCCTTAGCGTGTGACTCAACTGGGGTCATTTCTATTATTTATATATATATATATATATATATATATATATATATATATATATATATATATATATATATATATATATATATATATATATATATATGTAATGTGTTTTTCCGTCTGTGTTTGTGTAAAATGCCCATTTGTGTCTCCTCATTCATTCATAACAAAAAGCACTGCTATATACAGAGGCTAGAATCGTATAAGTCTTTTTTTTTTATTGAAAAATGAAAATGGCAAAAATTCACACACACAAGATCACAGTTACATCTGATCAAAATCTACTCAAATCTACATACTAAGCAGAAAACACACACAGACATACAGTGTGTTATGCAGTACAGTAAATTACACAGGTGAAGCCTTTAACATTGACAGTAATCATCACTTTGTTTCCTTTCTCTTCACAGTACATACACATAGGTTGACTTTATTGCTTTTGATAAAAAAAGAACATTTGAACAAATAAAAGTTTTGTAACTAAACACGCACACTGTTTGTGTTTTCGTGGCGTGTCTTCTAATCGCTGTCGGACCAGTCGAGCTCCATCATGTCCATGGCGGCGGTGGCCATGTTGATTTTGGATCCGTGTCGCACGCTGCAGCTCTTCACAGAGTTCTGATTGGATGAGGCCCGCATGCTCACCTGCACCCCCGAGTGACCCCTGACCCCCATCTCACTCCTAACCTTCACCACCCCCATGTCCCCCATGTTCACGTCCATGTCGCCTAGCCTGTCCATCTCCCCCATGCCGTCCAAGGACAGCATGTCCTCCAAACCCCCTAAACTGCCACTGAGACCTTTAAACATGGCGGGCAGCCTCCCTCCTTCAAGCCCTCCCTCGTCCACTTTTTCAGACTCCCACCCTCCGTCTTTCTCACCCTCGGCCTCTCCGAAGCCGCCCGAGTAGCCTCTGACGATGGTGGTCACCCTGCTCCTCTGCATACCCCCTCTCTCCACGTCCCCCTCCTCCCACGTCCTCTCCTCCCGCTCCAATCTCCCCCCTGGGAAGCTTCTGAGCGTCACCTGCACCCTCCCTCCCTCCATGCTGCCGCCTTCATCCCTCTGGCCCCAAGCCTTGTCCTCCAGGGTGCCCTCGTCTTCCTTGTCCTCCTCTTTGAACCTCCCCTGCAGGCCTCGGAGCATGACGTGCAGCCGCCCGCTGTCCAGAGAGCCCACCCCCCGCTCCAGAACCGCACTGCCCCCCTTCTCGCTGTCGCCGTTGCTCAGAGTGCGGAGGAGGCAGCTGACGCCCGCGCTGCTGACGCCCGCGCTGCTAAGCCCCGCGCTGCTCAGCCCCGCGCTGTTGGAGTCTTGAGAGTGCGAGCGGAAGAAGGAGCCAGTGGAACCGATGGACATTGGTGTGAAGAACTGACAGGAGGCATAGAGAGATGAGTGTCAAAATTTGAATGATTTTGAAAGAGTGTACTTTAAAAACAGTTGGGTAAAAAATACCTCAAATTGGGTCAAGAAAGGACCGACCCAACTTTTTGAATTATTAAACCCAAAAAGTTAAGTCAAATTAATAACCGAAAAACAACCCAAAAATGGCTATTATAAATGGGTTATTACTTAAATAAAAAAATAAAAAGAGTTGGGTCAAATTAAATTAATAATCCATTTTGTTGGGGTTGCTTGGTTCGTTTTGAATTGATTAAATAACCCATTTGAATTGGGTCAAAAATGAGCCAACCCAGCTTTTTGGGTTTTATAACTCAAAAACTTTGGTCAAATTAAATTAATAACCCACAAATCAACCTTTTTTTTTTTTTAGGTTGTTTGTGGGGTTATTCATTTCCAAAGTTTTTGGATGAATTGAATAACCCAATGAGTTGAATGGGGGGTGGGGTGGGGCGGGAATGGGGGGTATTTGACCGAACTTTTTTGGTTATTTAAATAACGGTCCCTTTTTGACCCATTTTGGGTTATTTTTGACCCAACTGATTTTGTCAAAGTGCGTTACAACCTGTAGTCAACGCTTCTTCACTAGCAGCCAGTTAAGAACATTTTGACATTTTCAAGACCCAAAAACTGAATCTATCAAATGATAGAGAAAATGTACAGTAATTGACATGTAAACCTTTCATTAACAAATATACTTGTCAATGGCAGTGAATTAGTTAAAATAAGATGTTGGATAGAACTTTTTTTCAGATCAATACCAGTGTGAGTACTCTTGAGTAGTCATTAATATCAAGTACCGATACCACAAGTACATTTTGATACATCAAATTTCCCAACCAAAAAATGACGATCATTTTAAGGAAAGACTAGCATTGGTACTTAACATTGCATGAAATTAATGGCAATTTTCCATTCTTCTCATTTTTAGTCTAATTGCAAAACAGCCACAAATACTGTTATCGGATGCCTTCACAATTACCGATACCTTAAAATAAGGCCAGGTATCGTATGAATATGTACTGATACCTGGTACAGGCACTCGCCCATCCTTAATATCTTTGCACACATATTGCTGTCAGGCAAACATGTCAAAGTCCAAATATGATTAATTTAATATTTATTTCCAAATCAATACCACATTGTCTGTTGTTTATACAAATTATTAACCAATCCAAACAGTTTGAGAACAAATCTATTACCTCGCTCAAATGTTTGAGCTGTCTGCCTCGCATTGTATCGCCTCAAGAGTGAAAGTTTGGATATTTTTTAGATAATAACGAGTGTCAATCTGATACATTCGAGTTAGTCGCTGTAATGCTTCGGTGCAGAAAGAACCAGTTAGCCATTAAGGTAATTTTGTGCGCAAGTTCATTTCCACCTATTCCCCTGCTTAGTCAGCTCATCGGTTCATGTAAATATGTATCAAGGCCCTAAGACATTTTAAAAAGAGTTTGAGGAGATGATATTGAAACATTTGATTGCTTTTATGAAGCTTTTGATTGGTTGTGGGGGGTCTGTGAATTGCAACAATCCAG